>NW_027396613.1:0-2858 GCF_047715775.1 Aspergillus undulatus
CGCATGAGCTCACCGCTTGGCTCATGCGACCTGTGTACACAGAAAAGAGAACTCCTAAACGAAACGCATGATTAATAATAATAAAAAAAAAAAAAAAAAAAAAAAAAAAAAAAAAAAAAAAAAAAAAAAAAAAAAAAAAAAAAAAAAAAAAAAAAAAAAAAAAAACCAATCCTGATCCGACCTAGCCGCCCTATCCTGAACACCAAACTGTTGTGAAATAAGTAAGAAAGGAAGCGAGAAAACAAACGAGACGAGCAAGTACAGAGTGCAAAAGCGATGGAGATACATGTATGAGATGGGACATGGACATGATATGACGTGGGGTCTATTTATCAGACGTAGATGACCGTATATTTCCCGAGGGAGATGGAAGTGAGGGTCGAATCCTGAAGGGGATGGTATGAGGCAGACAGGCTATGTATACTCTGTACCTGCCCCAGGGATCATAACCCTGTCAGATTCGACCCCAGTAGGCTGGGGCTGACGCCGGTTGTAGGAGTTGTAGAAACACATTCCGTACTTCGGCGCCGGGAAGTAAGAGTATGCTATTATTATTGAAATTATAGCACTCGATGCCTAAACCAAGAAAGAATTAGTACCAGTCGCAGGATCTAGTCTGACGTGCAGTTTCCTTAGGGCAGTGGGGGCTGGCCGCCGGTGGCATAACAGAAAGAGCAAAGATACGAGACACGAAGAAAAAAAAATATGGCACGACTCACGACTTGAGCACATCCTCGAGACTCTCCGCACTGCAGCTCCGCCCCTTCGGAATCTGCTGCGGGATGTCGACGATCGTTGAGAAGACGTCCCCGCCTCGGTATGCCAGCAATGCGGGCGGGGAAATGTGGTCCATTTCTGCAATTTCGTAATGCAGCTTGACGAAGTGAACTGATTTATTGCGCGAGGCAATTGTGTATAGGCAGTCTTCGACTAGGGCGCTGGTGTTGGACTGTATTGCATTGCAGCTGGTTAGCGAGGGGTCACCTCCTTACTTCATCTCTTAAGTTTCCTGCAGCGACATACCTCAGGATCATATAGACAGACAACAACCACCTGGTCCGCGGGGACCTTCTCAATCGCATCTAGATACCCCACGGCATCAACCGTATCTACCCGTCCGTAACTCTTCCGCCAGGGGCTCGACCTGCGCGCCTTGTGACTCTGCAGCTCCTGCATCCGCGACTGGCGCCATCGACGCAGGAATGTATCCTCATCACCCTCATCAGCGTCGCTACCATCCGGCGTTGTAGACTTGCGTAGCAATGTAGCGTCCGCAGAAGACTTGGAGGAGTGGTTATGTGAGCGGTTGCGGTCAGCAGTCGAGGTCCCAGAGACAAATGACTTGCGGAAGTTGCTGCGGCGGGCACGCTCGAAGGCTTGAGCGTCGGCAATGACGCCCTTGGGCCCTGTGTTGGCGTCAAATCTGGACTTGGGAACGGTGTAGGTTGCTGTTCGGGCCATGGCGTCTGGGTCCGAGTCGTCGGAGAGGTGGGCAGTATCGAGGTCTTCGGGGCCAGGAGAGGAATCACGGTCTGATGTATTGTTTCTGTCTTCTGGGTGGGCTGAGGATCGCTCCCTGTTGTCGAAGAGTTGATTGAATTCGTCTTGAGCGGCGGACATAGTGAAAGAAAGGAAAAAGAACCCGAAGATGCAGCGGGAATTGGAATGGATATATACGGAGTAACCAGGCAGCAGACTGGCAGCTCTTTTTTTAGCGATGGGTGGTTTTGGAATAGGAAAAGCAAAAACAAGCTGGAGTATGTCGAGTGTCTCGTCACAGAGAAGGAGCGGAGAAAATGGCGGTAAATTTGAAACAAGTGCCCCGCGGACTTGTCAGACCAGTCGCATGCGCTTGTGAAGGTTTCGTAAATGCGTATTATGGCATTATCTGGCAGGCCTCCACGAACGACTCAGCATAGCTGTTTCATGTTCTCAGAAAATTGTCAGTCGAAGCGCCGGAGTGGAGGGCGTCTTCATTTCGGACGTGGTCCAAAGGACTTTCAGCCGCGACAACGGGCGAGCTAGAAGGTACCAAGAACACCGATCTTGATCTTGTCTTCTTTGTCACTCGAGTTTGTTTTCCCTTCTCATCATATCCACGTGGAGGCGTCTGATTTCCATCGGACCAGTCTGACCAGTCTCAGCCCGTCGAAAGACCGCTTATGGCATTCGGATTTCGCAGAACGGTCTTTAGTTCGTTTCAGGTCCATGTTTGGAGCCACGATGACAACGATGCTGAAATGACAATTGCTGGTAATAAGCGACCCCGTAGAGGGTCAGAATGAACGAATGGATGAAGTAGCAATTCAATTCCCGTAAGAACAATAGAGTAACTATCGCAAAGCTATCTCAACAATACTGATGACAATCTAGCTAAGGGGATAAATCGAGAAGGTAGGGGATGTTGGTGGCCAATGGTGACCGAAAACGGCAGGTGCGCCTCCGTCCCGACAATGCCCAGGTACTCCATACTCGTCCATGGCCGCAACCTACGGAGAGTTGGAACTTGGAACTCTCCTGATTCGAAAAATACTTGACTCATCACAACATCTACATCCATGACTTCAAACTCACATAATGAAACGACCTTGGTCGGAATTCCAACTGGGAATGCAGCAAGCTCAAACACGTCAAGCACAGCTTGCTTCAAAACATTCAAAACAGTATACTCAAAACTCTTCAATGTAAGCTGATGATTATTAGAAGTAAATGCACTCAAGAAAACGTCATGGCCTATCCGAAACATTCCTTCCTCTTCCTCACACCAAAAGTACATCCAGGGTCAATGCGTAGAAGAGACAATCCAATCATAGGTATAGCGAAGGGTACTTGAGTCAATAAAAAAAAAAAAAAAAAAA